>NC_135387.1:2500851-2515851 GCF_051989625.1 Stigmatopora argus | reverse complement strand
ATATATCAAAGTTAAACAAAACAAAAAAAACTGCATAGTTACCCGGATTGTCGTCTATGAGGACTCCATGATTTACACAGAAATCAGATAATATTAAGTAAAGTTGTTTATTCATACCTTTATTATTATTATTATTATAGTATTTTCTGACATTAGAGTAGGAATAAGTAGAGATGTGGATTTAAATTTAGGCTATAATTCGGACTCTGTAATGTTACATTTTATAACCACGTCAAGGGAAATTGGGACAGAGGGTGCAGTGCATGACGACCGGTCCCTCTAAGAACAATGAATGCTGCTACCTTTCGGGCGCTGATAGTACAACAGACAACAAACATTAGAAATATTTTTTGCCTTATTGTGTTTAAAAACTTGTGAATATCAATTAGTGATCAGTAACAATCTAATAATAATTCAGAGGGAGGGGATCATTCTCGACACAAACTGCACATGGTTAATTGACTGCACATTGTCACATCATTTTAAAACCCGTTGCTTTAACACATGCCTGTAATACTGGAGCTGCTATGCCGCCATACTGCTGATGATCAAATGGGCAGGGTCTGTGCACTTCAAATCAAATCAAAAGCCTTTATTGTCATCATACACAGCTGCGTTGCACTCCAAAGGCTTCCATATTTGTTCGGTGCTTAAATGTATTTCTTAAGTATTAACTCAGTATTAGCTGAGACAAGCTCCCTTCTCATCACCACCAAAGGGCATATAAATGCAGAATAATTGTGAAGTGTCCAAGATCTTCATATCACCCAATGAGGAGCTGTAAGAGCTCATTTATGTCTTTCAAGGCAGCCGGCTCCACACATTAGTAGTTGTCGCCAGAAAAACAAAATACGTTCCCGAACCCTATTAAGAGAATTTACGATCTTTTTTGCTTCATGAGATTGTCAACATGTTCACGATCTAAAAGATCTAATATGCAGAACAATCATGTATCGTTTTCTTCCTTCGAGCAGAGGCCACTCTTCTAAACCTTGCCTGCCATTCACAGAGTTATACTGGAGAACATATGTTTAGTTGTTTTATGCTTAAAAGCTATTTTTGAAAAAAAATTGGGTGCGGAATCCAAAACTCAGATTCACTCAATCCAAAAACTCTTAGTTTTTCTCTATACTACTGCAGGTTATTGAACAATAGGAGCCCTCCTTTTTAAACAGTATACTTCAAATTGTGAAAAAATGCTCTTCCAAAAACCTTGATCCGGAAGATGACCAACCTCATCTCGACTGTTTATCATGCTCTTGATATCTTCATCTATTAGTTCCACATGGCAAGTCACTGTCCGCATGATAAACTCATCATCATCATCATTTTCTGAACCGCTTTATCCTCACTAGGGCTGCGGGGGGTGCTGGAGCCTATCCCAGCTGACTTTGGTCCAGAGCAATGTTCCCTCTAATTTTTCGTTGGTCTGGGCAGAAAGACAACCTCCCTGAGCGCACTGAGTACCAGTGTGAGCGACATCATCGGTACTCGGATGATTCGCCTAAAGACGTTTCGCCGACGGACGTTTGACAGACGGGCAGATCGCCGAATAGACGTTCCGCCGAACTTTCATTCGGCTGTTCGGCCGAACGGAGGTTTCGTCGAAACGGGATTCGCGCGCTCGCCCCGCCCCCGGATCGTGTGTGTACAAGTTTTTCAACCTTGGCCCGCGGGCCATATACGGACCGTTAGCATTTTTAATCCGGCCCGCCGCCGGCGTTGTCAAAATTATAGTAAAAATCAATGATTCATTTCCCTTTGCCGCTCATCACTCTCAATTTATTAGTCTACCATCAATGGCAGCCCGGGAATAAGCACTCTTGGGCGGGCATGGCAGCCCGGGAATAAGCACTCTTGGGCGGGCATGGCAGTCCGGGAATAAGCACTCTTGGGCGGGCATGGCAGCCCGGGAATAAGCACTCTTGGGCGGGCAGATGTAGCAGAACCGAGCCGTAAAATGACAGCAATCGGGTCAAATCCATCTTAAAACAGCATTTAATGATTAAATACAAATACTGGAACTTAACAATCGAACAACAAAACAACAGTAATCCAACAATAAACCAAAGTCTCGAGTGCAATTTCTTCGTGTGTGTTGTCATTGTCTATGTATGCGTGTGTCCGGGCTTAGTAAGGGCAGCGTGCAGCGTATACCCTAGTCGGACCCATGTTTTTCATGTATGCTCTTCTATGATCACCAATTCAGTTTAGGCGGTGGCTGTGAGAGGCGGCCACAACGTGTGTAGACTGCCTGGCCTGGTGAGTCGTTGCGTCTCTCCAGTGTCTGGCATTGTCCTGGTGCCGGTGTAGACGGGCTGCGAGGAGCCAGACTGGTTGGGGCGCTTGGGCTTTCCGCACGGTGCGATTCCTCATGGCCTGACCCATGGGCAGTCTCTGCCCGGGCTGATGTCCCAGTCACCTGTCCCCGTTCCAGACTTCGCCGTTCCAGACCCTTTATTTCTGCTGAGCGCTCTGTCACTCGTAGATCCACGTGGTTGCGCCTATAGAGAGTGCTGTGAACATCCACCACGAATGAGTGAGGAGCAACTTTCTGAATGCATTGGCCCAATGGCCATCTCCCCGTGCGGTCACCCGGGAGCGGCTTTATTCTGATCTGATCTCCCACATTTAGCTCTGGGAGGTCTTTGGCAGATCTGTTGTAGGTCGATTTCGCCATCCGCCATTTCCACACCAACTTGTCAGTCTCTCCGACCACCACGTGGTTGCAGTAGGCTGTCTGCAACTGGTAGAGAGGATTTTAGCCTCCTTGACATTAATCGCTGGACGGGCTACTGCCTATCCCCTCTGTGGGCGTGTTGCGCCAGTGGAGGATGGCCATCCATCCGTCTGTCCCATCTGCTTTCGCCCGCTTACAGAGCGATTTGACAATCTTTATTGCCGTTTGACTACGGATGGCGGGGCGACGACGTGACATGGGTAACCCCCCAGCTTGAAACAAACTTTCTGAATTGGTCACTGGCGAATTGGGGGCCCATTGTCCGTAATCACCTTGTCCGGTTGCCCATGACGCGCAAATTGGGCTCAGCAGCGCGTGATCAGGGTGTTGGCGGATAGGTCAGGCAGCTGGTCAATTTCCCAGAAATCCGAGTAGTGGTCTACAAGAATAAGAAAGTATTTGCCCTTATATGCGTATGTGTCCATGCTCACCGTCTGCCACGGACGCGTGGGTATCTCATGTGACATCATGGATTCCTTTTGCTGAACCCTTGCGTACTCATTGCATGCGGAACAGTTAGCTACAAAATCTTTGATTTTAGCTCTCATGCTTGGCCAGAAGAGGGTATCCCTGGCCCGTCTCTAACAGGCCTCGCCACCAATATGGCTCGAGTGTATCCTCTTGAGCATCTCTGCCCTGAGAGCCTTTGGGATAATGATGCACTGACCTCTGTATACCACTTCATTCTGCACGTTCAATTCATCTCGGAATGGCCAGTAGTCTCGCACCGCCAGCTGTGTCCTCCTTGAAGTCAGGCCACCCGTGCAGGATTATCTTCTTCAGCTCCTGGAGTATCTCATCCGTTTCTGTATGCTGCGCTATCTGCTGGAATCGGAAGGTATTGACATTCAGGTGCTGGGTTTGGTCCAGCTGCGGATACTCTGCCTGGGCTGAGAACACAGTGTGGCGCACAAGTGGAGTGTCTGTTGCTAGTTCGTGCTTGACCCTCTCCCTTAATGCTACAGGAACATTCCGAGGTGCGCACTGTACTGGGGGTACATTTGGATCGAGCTCAAAGTGTATTTCACTTTTCACACTTGTATAGCCGCTGCTCTTTAGTGAGGGGCATGCCTTCTCCTCCCGCTACTTTGTTCAACTCCTCGGGTATTGTGAAGGTCAATAGGCCCAGGCGCGCACACATGGCCCCAGAGAGGAGGGGCTCTTGGTGCGTTTCCACCACTTCAAAGACCAGCTCATGCTTTTCTCCTTTCTGTGTGGAATCTCCCTTGTGATAGCATAGTTTCACCTGAGTAAAGTCTCAGCCTAGTTGAGCTTGGGTGTAGGGCTGTACCCGGCGACAACTTCTCTTTGGTCCTACTGCTCACAACGTTACAAGTGGCACCGGTGTCTAGCTGGCATGCTTGTCTTTTCTTGTTCAATCGCAGGTGAACAAACCATTTCCTACCTTTTGAATTCACTGTGCTGATGCATTCTGTGTCCATGAACATATTATCCACAGATCCGTCTTCATCTCTGCCCTCTCGCTCTACAGCTTCCAGGAAAGCATTTACTTTCCTGGTCCTGTTAACCGCCTGGCATACCTTGGCAAAATGATTTGCGACGCCACATGCCCGACATGCCTTACCGTAGGCTGGGCATTGTTCCTTGCCACGCTTGTGGCTGTTTCCGCAGTATTTGCAAGCCAAGTGCTCTCTTGTCTTGTCCAGCATTCTATATCTCCCAGTCTGTCTCTCTGCTGCATTCACACTGTCCACTTTGTACTTGCGGGCTCTCCATGGTTTTCATGTGTTTCTCAGTCAGCTCAGCAAGCTGACATATTTTGACTGTCGCTGGCAACTTGATGTCTCGCTCACGCAGCAAGCGCCTTCGAGTGTCCTCACTTGCAACCCCGAGCACGAGCCTGTCACAAATCATCTCATCCTTTAACCCACGGTACTCGCACGATGTAGCTCTTTCCTTTAGCCTTGTTAAAAAACTGCTTATTGACTCATCAGTCTCTCGTTTGGGTCCTCGGACGTTTTGGTCGGGCGACCAAACGTCCGGGCGACCAAACGTCCGGCAACCAAACGTCCGGTCACGCTTGTTTGCAGCAACCGAACGTCCGGTCACGCTTGTTTGCAGCAACCGAACAAGTATCTCTCACGTGACGCTGGGTCACGTTTTTTGCAGGTTTAAAATACTCCCCCAACGCATTTAAGATGGCAGTTGGGTCTTTCCTTTGATCCTCCGTCAATATCACGTTATGCATATAGACATGGCGACACTCGTTACCCATTAGCCGTCTCCGGGCGGCAGCTTGCACCTCCTCAGGTTTCTCGTATAGCCCTGTGGCTAACATAAAGTCCTCAAATTCAGCACGAAAAACGTCCCAGTTCTTTGCCAAACCCCGGACATCTGCATGCCCTCCGGCGCCGGAATCACACCGCTTGCCATTGCTTTAGTTTTTAGCCAGCCACTTCTGACACCATGTCTCAGATCGTGTCTTTATTGGAATGAATACAAACAACAGCGCGTAGCATTATGGGTAGAACTGAGAATGTGTTAAAGTGATGACCCACTAGATGTCACTATACATTACTGTAATCTGTAACAATATGCATGTAGTATAAATTATGTAAGTAGATAAACTGTGAAGAAAAAGACATTATAGAGGAACTGGGATGATTTTTAGAGTCCACACGCAAAAATTAGTAAGAAACTAAAACTAAGCTATAACAACTGTTAACAACCCTAAAAAATGTAATTGAAAAAAAATGAATGCATTAATTAATACCTTAGAAATGGCTTTTCCTGTCAGTGCTCGGACTCTGTAGGCGTATCCCAGCTGTCTGTTAATCACACTCCCGGTGCTTGCTAGGGTTGATGCTAATGCGTTTAGCATGTTTCCTCTGTCAACACAATCATGCATGTTTGAACCATCCAAGCATGAAAACAATTCTGAAGGAAAAGCCAGCATGTTTCTGAGTGTTTTTTTGACTCTTACGCTAATTTGTGTAAAAATATTGGTCCAGGAAGGTTACCCAATTTCTGGGTAAAAACACCAACCAGAACCGACAGGGCCCGGTTGCAATACTACCACTCCTTGTAAATAAAGTACCCTTGTTGATGACACTATTTCTGGGTAAACAGAACCCCCGAACCTTCCTGGACCAATATTTTTACACAAATTAGTCAATAATATATCTACCCACACATGGGACATAATTCCCGGGTAAAACTACCAACCAGAACCGACATGGACCGCTTCTAATACTACCACTATTTGTAACGAAAATACCCCTGCTGTGAATCGGCAGAACTCTTCTATCCAGTGGACAAATTTATTCATTGCAATTGGGTCAGGTACCGCTCTAAAGTGCACTTTTATCGGGGAAATCAACCACCCTGGGCCCGGTTCTGAGGTCTAAAAATCCTCAGTATTTGTATTTAATCATTAAATGCTGTTTTAGGCTGGATTTGACCCAATTTTAGTGCATTTTGGGCCGTTTGGCGAATGGAGGTATATGGACGTATTTCCCTTTATCGCTTCATTTTACCGGGGAAATCCACCACCCTGGGCCCGGTTCTGATGTCTAAAAATCCCCAGTATTTGTATTTAATCATTAAATGCTCTTTTCGGCTGGATTTGACCCCATTGCTGTCTTTTCTTTTCATGGGGAAAACTCATCCTACGGCTCGGTTGTGCTACATCTGCCCACCCAAGAGTGCTTATTCCCGGGCTGCCATTGATGGTAGACTAATACATTGAGAGTGATGAGTGATTTTTACTATAATTTGGACAACGCCAGCGGCGGGCTGGATTAAGAATCCTAACGGGCCGTATATGGCCCGCGGGCCGAGGTTGAAAAACTTGTACACACACGATCCGGCGGCGGGGCGAGCGCGCAAATCCCGCAGCTGTGAAACGTCCATTCGGCCAAACGTCCGGTCGGCGAAACGTCCATTCGGCCAAACGTCCGGTCGGCGAAATGTTCGTTCGGCCAAACATCCGTTCGGCGAACTGTCCGTCGGCCAAACGTCCGTCGGCCAAACGTCTTTCGGCGAATCGTCCGAGTACCGGTGCGCAGTTATAGAGATACAGTGGTACCTCGTCATACGACCGCTCGTCATACAAAATGCTCGTCTTACGGGGGAAATTTCGATCGAATAATTCGCCCGTGATGCGGTCAAAATTTCGTGATGCGACCAAGCCAGGTGGCCAGGGCATTTTTTTTGCATATCTTTCGTGTATAACAATATTTACGAGCACCGGATGAGTTATTCAGACCAGGAAACGCACAACGCGCATGCGCGGGGAAAAGAGGGCTTTCTGGGTAATGAAGTATACTCGTGCACACAACGCCGACAGGCAATGGCACTCAGAATAAAACTTTACCCACAATCAATACGTGGGTAAACTCAGCTGCTGCATTTCCTGTTATTTTTATCTAATACGAGGAGTATTATATTACTTCTCGTTGCCTGCTCATAAGAACATCAGGGGCACTGGCTCGCAACAGCATCCCCGGTAGCAACTCTATCATAGGCGCCGTTCGAGGGGATGCGAACACAGATGCTACAAGCTAAAAGGAGCCGCTAGCCAGCGCCCCCGAAGCTCCCATGAGCAGCGGCGCGATCGCTGATAAAAGACTGCTGCTCGTTGGCAAGTGGTCGTGCGTTATCCGATTGTGAGGACATTTGTTTGCATCATTTTCGGAATATTTTGAAGGGAATAGTATAACAGCAAACAGCCCATCGATAGCGAACGTGAGGGTGGAGTGTTTGTTCCGTTTACGAGTGCGTTGTGTGGAAAAAAAACGAAGCCCCCCGCCCCTTTTGTGCCCCTCTCCCCTCGGCGAAATCCGCCCAATTTTAGTTAGACTAAACACTTTATTTCTATTAAACCACTCGTTATTTATTACTTTGTCAATATATGGCGAATTATAAGAAATAAAACATTTTTTTCAATCCAATATCCTGTTTTTGGTGTTTTTTCAGAGAGTTGGAACGAATTAATTTGTTTCCTATTCATTTCAATGGGAAACTTCCGCTCGAGTTACGAGAATCTTGTCATACGAGCTCAGTCCCGGAACGGATTAAGCTCGTATCTCGAGGTACCACTGTACAAGTAAATTGACATACGAGCTCGATCCCGGAACGCATTAAGCTGGTATTTATTATTTAAAAGTGGGTTAGGAGGTACAGTAATCCCTTGATTATCGCGGTTAATGTAAACCAGACATGGCCGCGATAAACGAAAAACTGCGAAGTAGGGTCACCCCTATTTAAAATTTTGTTTTTGTTTTTTTACTGCAGTGCTGAGTTCTAGTAGCAAGCGGGGGAGAGGGGGGTGGTTTCAGGCGAGTTTCAGTGTGGATTTTCACATTTCTATGAATTTACCCCAAAAAAATCTTCCAGAAAAAAATCTGCGATGTAGTGAAACCGCAAAAGTTGAAGCCGCAATATTCGAGGGATTACTGCAGTACTAAAGATCTTAGAACAAATTTTGCTAATTCAATGAAAAAATGATTCTACTAACGAAAAATCCAACTAACAAAAACACTTGTGGAGTCAAATAATTTTGTAAGTAGAGGTACCATTGTATATTAGACAACGCATCAAATTTGCCAAATTTACAGCTTTTTAAAAATAACACATTTTAAGCTAAATGTAAACATGCTATTTACACTGCAAAGAAGACGACGTTTTCACAGGCTGTCACATCTATTGTAGGCACAACGTCTGGCAGGAGCAAGAACATTTCCTCAAAGGAACAAAAGGAAAGAGGTGATGTGAAAAGAAATTTTCAGCACAGACGGTGCATCAATCACAAAGTATCTGACAGCTCATTGATGAGCACTACAACTTATTGTTTAAACCAGGGGTCCCCAAACTTTTTCCTGTGAGGGCCACATAACCTTTCCCTTCTCTGATGGGGAGCCGGTGTCAGTTTGTAACAGAAAAAGTGTGACGATCGTAGGGGAGCTTAATTTTTTTTATTGTTTTCCAGAAAGCCACTCATAACCAAATAACCCTTTCCAGGTTCTTTACAGAAAAAAAGTCAGGAAACAAATAATAACACTATTAATGAAATAAATAATAACTAAATAACCCTCTCTGAGTTCTTCACAGAAAAAACAGGAAATAAATAACACTATTTATGAAATAAATAATAGCTAAATAACTCTCTGGGTTCTTCATAGAAAAAAAAGCCATGGAACATTAACTTTCTGTTGTGCCATGCACAATCTTAACAGATAAAAGTTCAGCTCAGTTGTCAGAGCAGAATCTCTCTCACGTCAACACTTAGCAGCACAGTGCTTGCTGGTGAATTAGGCAGTGGACTCGTAGCGGGGCAGTGAGACCCCTTTTTTTCAACTCCCGGTTCATGCGTCCCATTAGACCGCGAGTTTCGCCCACCAGGCTAGGAGCCCCGTCAGTCGTGATGCTAGCTAGCTTTGACCAATCCAGGTCCAACTTCTCCATGGTTTGGCACACTGTCAAAAATATCCTCTCCCGTTGTAGTCCCTTTGAGACTTTGGAGGGCTGCCAGATCCTCGCATATCTCAAAGTTTGCGCTAACTCCACGAATAAAAATGAGCAATTGCGCTGTGTCTTGCACGTCCGTGCTTTCATCCAGTGCTAATGAAAAAAAGTCAAATTCTTTCGTCTTC
Organism: Stigmatopora argus; assembly: GCF_051989625.1. NCBI lineage: Eukaryota > Metazoa > Chordata > Actinopteri > Syngnathiformes > Syngnathidae > Stigmatopora > Stigmatopora argus. Next base: position 2,506,497 of record NC_135387.1, on the reverse strand, counting down.
TGCTGCAGCTGGGCATATACATTACTCCCGATTTCTTCAACGCGTTTGGTCATTGTATTCGCCGACAGACTTACGGCATTAAATGCATCTTTCTTCTCGCGACACACCTCCTCCGCGACAGCATCCATACATTTCTTAACAAACTCTCCGTCAGTGAAAGGCTTACCGCTGCTTGCTATCAGTTTAGCAACCCGAAAGCTGGCCCAAACGGATGCCTGGTTCAGCTGAGCTTGGCGTACAAATGTATTCTGCTGAGATAGTAGTCCACTTTTTAGCTTTGAGAGTTTGTCTCCTCGTATTTGGGCTTGCAAGCTATCGTACTTGTCTTTGTGACGGGATTCATAGTGTCGGCGAAGATTGTATTCTTTGAATACCGCAACCGTCTCTGACAGATGAGACAAACAGCCTTTTCTTTGCATTGAACAAAAAAATAATCGTTTGTCCACTCCAGGTTAAATACCCTGCATTCTGAATCAATTTTTCTCTTACCTAACTTTTTCGCCATTATTCCGTTCTCTCTTTGACAGGGCGGGGCCTAGGATTTTTTGGGGGGGAAAAAAAAATTCTGGATTTTTTTTTTTTTCCAAATAGGAAATAAATCCGATAGCATCTCTGGTATTGTTCAGAGGGCCAGGCCAAATGTGCTGACGGGCCGTATCCGGCCCGCGGGCTGGATACGGCCCACGGGCCGTAGTTTGGTGACCCCTGGTTTAAACTCTCAACAATCATCAAACTGTCCACATCCTTGATTAGTGTCATGTGATCCAAGTAGGAAGTGGGCTCACATGAGCCAAATAAAATTACATTAGATGAAATTATCTGTGATGTACTGGCCGCTGAGTCTTCTTGTGCTACATTTCTCTTCTATTGTGCCATTTGCCTGCCACACTATTGGCTTCCATGTGTATGTGAAAAGTATTTATTTATTTTGCAAAAAAATTATTAATTAAGAAATTGCCACTAAAAATGGCAAAGTGAGTAAGACGTTTTTCGACTGACAGTGGAGTTTTTAGTCTCAGAGAAAACAAAAGTAATTTTAAAAAAAGTGATGATTTTACAACCTTCATAGAAAGTGGTCACCACAGTGGACATTTTATTTTAAAGTTATTATTAGATTAACTCATTCACTGCCAACTCTCTGAATAAATTTTGTTGTTCTAGGAGTTCAAATTGATTTGGATGTCTACTGCTGTCGTTGGCAACCAGGGAGAAATAAATGTGAGGTCAGAAGAGATTCACAAAAAAACAATAAATAGATTAAATTCCAATGGCAAAATACATGCAAGTCCATCCTTATTATTCTCCTCTATTCCAATTTTATTTTTGACGTATACATTTTGAAAAAAATTATGTTGTTTATGTATTACTCATGATTGTTTTATTTTAAAATTTGCCTTTTTAAAATTCCTTTTTATTGATTGATATTTAAATACTAGTTGCCTTTTTGATAAAATTAATTCTGTAATTAATGCATTTATTATATATCTAAATATAATCGAGAAATAAAAAAATTATAAATACTGTACTCACAGTGAAAATAGTTCCTTTCGGGTTGATTTAAAAAATAATGGGAAAAACATCTTATTGTGGGCTTTTGTCCAAGTCCACTTCATCAGATTCGAAAGCCATTGGATCATCGATGGAATATTCAGAAGGGGCCATCGGGGAGCTTTTCAGGAGAAGCTTCTTTCTCCGAGAGGTTTTCGGCACACAATGAACATGGCGACCGCCATTTCCTTTCTTGTACGAATAAACTTGGTACAAGGATATGACACTGTCAAACGATTTCTAAATTCAATGGCTCCAACCATGTTGTTATCAATCTTCTGGACTCGTTGCAAACTGCAAACCACGTTCTTCATCCTCATCTTCGTCATTGTCCGCTGCCTCTTCTTTCGCACTCCTGTGTTGACCTCCACTCATCATGCCAGCTTCACTTATTTGCAGCGTAAATCCCTCATAGAGCTGGCTCTTTTTTTGTATTCATAGTGGTTACCACTTGCTTAGTGTGCTCGAAAAAGCATATTATGGCCGTTTCTTTCTTGGTAAAATGCATTGTAGATTCATTTACGCCGCAATGGGGTGCTACGCTTTAAGGATAGCAACGTCACTTTTTTTGGTCACTGTCTTCATATCTCGTTTTTTCCTGGGTTCATTGGATGCCAAACGCTTAGGAGGCATTTTCAATGGCGACTCAAAATCCAAACAAAGCTGGAACAGGATCAGCAAGGTCTTTCTCCACAAACGATGTGCGCAACCAGAACCTCACTCGTAACACAAAGGAGAAGATAACAACTCAGCCTTTTTATATCATTCTTCTACTGTAAATTGTGGCTTCTTCTTCAGCGCTGAAGAATAAGCGGGGCTCTGATTTCCGTGAGTTTTAGAATTTTTCGGGACTTTTTTTAAAATAAAAAAACGCGATGTACTGAATTCACAAAGTGGTGAAGGCACTTATAATTTGGCCAGATGCAGTGGCGGGCCATGCATTTCATACTTAGGCCTTCAGTAGTGCTGTGTGTGAATCAATCCAATGATTTATATATCCAAATATTTTATGGCTATAAAACCTTTAATGCAGCTACAGCTGCGACACAAAAGAATCAATAATAACCTAAAAAAATGAAATATTATTTAGGAAAATAGACATATTTTACTCACCAAAAAATATTTTTATTTATACACAAAATGTATTCTCCTTTCTTTTCTCAATAAGATTTCAATTACTCTGTGGTACAGATTACACGTGCGTTTCACGGGCTGAAAATGTCCGTTTGATAGAAGCAGTGGACACAGGGATGGTCACTGTCAAACCCACTAATGTGTACAGCCGCCCTGTTCTCACTCAGATGTTTCTGCTGAAGGAAGTCAAGGAGATCCGTGGCATATATTACAATCAGTTCTGTTCTTAGCCGACCGATGCAGATCGAAAAGTGTACCGTGGCTCTGCGTTAAGATGGAGAAGGCTGCATGTGGGAGTTTTCTGGTATTCGCAAAACAGCCCCGTTGCTTGTAAGTGTCCGGCAGTGCGTTGGCGTCTCGTTGCTGCTTTGGTTAAACAAGTCAAATTTGCAAATCCAGTGTTGCTCCAAACACCATGTCGATCGGTGGCAAATAACAAGCACTCCCAGCAATACAATTTGCAGTGTTCCTCAGAGCCCGTGAGCCAGGAGTAGCGCTCGTAGTTAGCGAACTGAAAGTGGCGGACACACCCTTTTCCCGGCTGTAACAGGCTAACTAGCTTCGGAGTTGATCGCCCTTTCTTAATGATGTCCATTTTTTTCTGGAAAAGTCCGTCTGGGAAATGGCTTTGTGAGCAAATCTGCAACCAAATCCATTTGTTTTCCTCCGTCGGCCATTGTGGGTGGAGTTTGCGATTTCTGGCTGGCTTTCCACGGCAACGCACTCGTAACCGAACAAACAAATTTAAATTAACTTGGATTAATATATACAGACACACTCAAACATATGTTTAATGTAACTTTACACAAAACTTAATTCTAATTTTTATTTTTTTGTTTTACCTTTGTTCTCCGGGTTAGCTGTTTGCCACGCCTCCACACCCTCACGTTCGCTATCGATGGGCTGTTTGCCCATCGACAGAGATTTCCCTTCAAAATATTCCGAAAATGATGCACACAAATGTCCTCACAATAGGATAACGCACGACCACTTGCCAACGAGAAGTAGTCTTGAATTAGCGATCTCTCCGCTAACGGGAGCTAACAGGCTGAGTGGGGGGAACACTGAAAAAATGCAACAGCTCAGCCCACCCACGTATTGATTGTGGGTAATGAAGTTTTTTTCTGAGAAAGAGTGCCATTGGCTATCGGTGTTGTGTGCACGAGTATACTTCATTACCCAGAAAGCCCTCTTTTTGCCCGTGCATGCGTGTTGTGCATTTTCTGGTCCATGTTTAGGAGAATCACGTGTGAAGAAACCGTTCACTGCTCGTAGATATCTGTTATAGACGAAAGAGATGCGGCAAAAAAGACTGCGCTACAATGATGTCTTGGCCACCTGGCTTTCTCCCATCTGGATTTTTTTCTCGTATCTAGAGATAATTATTTGCTCGAAATTTTCCTCGTATCTCGAGCTGCTCGTATGTACAGGTGCTCGTATGTAGAGGTACCACTGTATAGCCAATGCTAGTGAAGGAGCCATATGAAAATGTGACTTAGAAACCAAACAACTTCCGGTCCTTGTTGGAGAAAAATAAGCAACAAAATAACTGTTTCACAATTTGAATCTTGTAATAGTAATCTACAATTTCACGTTCATCATATTTTGGTTAACCATGTAACAGTTCAATTTTAATCTCGTTTTATCCATATTATTTTTTCTCTCTGAATATTACAATGTATGACTTCTTGCAATTTCCCGCGTCACACTTGACCATTGGTTGGGAAACTGCTCAAGACTGCCTGCTCTTCCCGAGCAATTAAATTTGAAGTGGATGTTAAAAAGACAACACCCAAGCGTTGCCGCAGCCAGAAAAAAACTATCAACATTGAGGGGCGCTCTCTGTCAGAGGGAAGCTCATAGCTCTCCCCGAAGAGCACTTTGCGAGAGTTCTTCGGCCTCATTATCACCTAAACACCAAAACCACCTCAGCGTGCCAAATAACTATTACTGACCTGCTTTTCAAGGGGTGACTCTTAAGCTCGTAGTATGTTTTTGGTTCCTCTTGTAAATACTCCCCATCTTCAAAGTCGGGAACTATTCCTGATTCCGACTGCATGTTTAAAAAACATAAACAAGAACAACTTTTAGCGGCGGAGAAGTTGTCAGAACAGCTTTGTGCGGCGCAGTACGTCAACCATGGGAAGCACTGCGGACTGCATTTGTCCAACACCAGGAGCTATGTAGTCCAAAACGCGAGGAAGATCGCTGACTGCAGGCCCCAAGAAAAGCCAATAAACTACAACAACAATCCTGCAAAGCGGCTGTCAAATGCTTCCGATTGGTTGTATTCGAGCGGCGCTTATTTTGACTTAACAAAAATTCTAACCAGATAACGGTTGTGTTTTAAAGAATAAAAAGTTCTTTTTTAATTTTGAGAGGAGAGGAGAGGAGAGGAGAGGAGAGGAGAGGAGAGGAGAGGAGAGGAGAGGAGAGGAGAGGAGAGGAGAGGAGAGGAGAGGAGAGGAGAGGAGAGGAGAGGAGAGGAGAGGAGAGGAGAGAGAGGAGAGGAGAGGAGAGGAGAGGAGAGGAGAGGAGAGGAGAGGAGAGGAGAGGAGAGGAGAGGAGAGGAGAGGAGAGGAGAGGAGAGGAGAGGAGAGGAGAGAGAGGAGAGGAGAGGAGAGGAGAGGAGAGGAGAGGAGAGGAGAGGAGAGGAGAGGAGAGGAGAGGAGAGGAGAGGAGAGGAGAGGAGAGGAGAGGAGAGGAGAGGAGAGGAGAGGAGAGGAGAGGAGAGGAGAGGAGAGGAGAGGAGAGGAGAGGAGAGGAGAGGAGAGGAGAGGAGAGGAGAGGAGAGGAGAGGAGAGGAGAGGAGAGGAGAGGAGAGGAGAGGAGAGGAGAGGAGAGGAGAGGAGAGGAGAGGAGAGGAGAGGAGAGGAGAGGAGAGGAGAGGAGAGGAGAGGAGAGGAGAGGAGAGGAGAGGAGAGGAGAGGAGAGGAGAGGAGAGGAGAGGAGAGGAGAGGAGAG
>NC_135387.1:2479190-2500831 GCF_051989625.1 Stigmatopora argus | reverse complement strand
AGACTTAACTATTTCACTGCCATTACTGAGTATACTACTACTATATATCACTTTACAAAAAACAAAACATTCAACGCCATTGATGAATACATTCTTCAATAATGGTTTTAATGGGGTAACAATTTTACTTCTGGAAACGCGCCGTCAGATGGCAGCAATGGAACACTTTGGATCTTGTGATTTGAAATAAAAAGGTTTTGTAATAATGTCAGCATTGTGAATTAATGATAAAAGATGATATCCAAATTTTGTTTTGGTGAGTGCGTATGACTGTCAACATGGAGTTGGTTGTTCTGAGAAAAAAATAATAATGAAACAGGGCATAATGTAAATTTCTCATTTTTTTTTTACACTTTATTTTACTTTAACAACCAACATTGCATGTGATAGTTTTAGATCTAAAATTATTATCTTCATGAGTGTTTTACTTGATACTGCTTTCATCAGACTTACATTGAACTTAATGGTGTTCATATAAACACAACAATTCGTATAACGAGTGCATGAGTCTGCATGCAGCAAGATAACATAACATTCTCCAAAACCAACATAAACCCTGGCGAATTAAGAACAGCATGCATAAACTTAAATAATGACACATCCATTCATTTCTGGGGCTTCATCCCAGTTATCTAATTGCCTGTCTTTTATTTCTTTAATAAACTAATGAATGTGGCTGGGTTGAAATCATACATTAACTTTAAATCCCAAATGGCATCAGAAGAGCAGAATAATTTGTAGGAGAAATAATTACAGAGCATAGGAGCAGGCATCAATCGCCAAACACCGACTGTGCCCTCGTTGGAAACTACCTCACCCGAAAGCCAAGGCTCCATTAGGTATTGTCTGGGGCCTACAGGCTAATTTGTTTGCATCAATAATACATTCAAAGGATTTATCTAACTTGCAAATGAGCTTGCATTTACTGGTCCAAGAGGCAGGCAAGATGAGGAGGCAGTGAGAGGGGTGGAGTGGAAGCCTGCAACAGCTGGATTGGGCTATGTAGGACATAGTTAGGACACCAGGAGAGGTGTGCGCATAGAGGGACTGTTTAAATTTGGGATGTGTTTGAACACCAGCCAAAGTCAACGTGGGGTGGGGACAGGCCAAATTGTTAGTGACCAAATGTTGGAAAGACATAAATGAATTAAGAAATAAATGACATTGAAATCACCCTACAGCCACAACATAGTACCTGCTGCTCTGAATATTCTCTCATCCTGTGCCAGATGACAAAAATGACAAAGGAGAGCGAACGTGAGCTTCTCTCATATAATTTGGGCTATCCTCAGAGGACTCCAATACACTTTGATCTCTGTCCTAGGCTGAAGGAGAGCAAAACAAAAGAAGAACAAGGTTGTGGCTAAATTGAGGGTTATCAAGAGTGAGCTGGGAGAGGGAAAGTAAGAGAGAGACGGAAGAGGAAAAGAGGAAGCCTGGCCATGAACATATGTTGGCACTTCATGCCAAGCCCCATTGGCTCAGGAGAGCCACACATACGCTGCACCGCTGCCGCGCTTGCCACTCCAAACCTCTCCAACATCAACACCATGGCACTACTTAGTCGAACAAATCTACAGGGATGAATCTGGAAAGAGATGAGGTCTTCCCAGGCTCAGATCTGCCAGCCTCAGCCTGATTGGAGTCAAACATTCACAGACAAGTGGCATTTGGGAACTCTTAGGGTCGTGTCCCAACATATTTGGGCTGCAACTCATTTCTGTACAATAACTAAAAAGCCTTCATTCTCCAGGAGTTTGGCAATAAGCTTAACAACAGACCACAGCGGAATGCCCAATTATTTACTAAAGTAATTGTTTTACCCGAATAACACAGTCTGCAGTATTTAATTCAGTTTCTAATATGGAACATTTATAATTAGTGTCATACTTGAATTCACACAAAGGCCTTGCATAGTAATACCTTCACACAAGACTTAATATGATTATTTAGGAATATAATATATGTATGAAATATTTTGTGTAATAAGAGTAGAAACCCTTGAGCTATCGCGGGATAACGAAGATATCCCTGCATTTAATTTGACTGTGGTGTTAAAGAGGGACAGAGAGCTGGGGGGAGAAAATGAAGGTGAGAAATGTGGAGTGGTTGGATGGCTTTCTTACTACACTGGCACTACGCACTACTTGGGATCTAACCATAAAGATATACAATTTCACTCATAAAGCCACACAATTGAGCCAAGGGACACAAAACAATTAAACAGGTCAAGGTGTGTTGGGAAACACTGCAAGAGAGTATGTCCCTGCTGATCAAAATCCAACTGGAATTTCTAGTTTGTTCAATACACCGAATGGTTCCAATTGACAGTAAACTACTGTTGTAATATTAAAAAAATGAATTTATAAAAAACATTTAATGTGAGGCATTCCCATCCAACAACACACAGAAAAATAGTGCACCCATTTCGTCTGGGAACCGCAGGAGCAATGAGGGGAAAACTCTCATGAGAATAGAATGGGGACATTTAGCCCACTGTGTGTATTCATATATGTGGATGTGGACAGTATTGTAAAGAGACCTTTGAACACATTCTCTAAAAATAGTAACAAGGAAGCACGGGTGGGATTCGGGCTATTATTATTGCACACACGTACCACTTGGTCCTACCAAGTAAAGGGATGGGACTAATGATTTTCCTGGCGCATGCAATTAAAAAACTATTTGTCACCTGCCAGGCTGCGTATGACTTTAAGGCCCCTTGCCAGAGGAGCGGATAGTAAGTGCACATACACATACTTCCTACTGTAAAGTGTATACAACTGTGTGTGCTCAAAGAGGAGTCACAGGTAGAAAATGAGCAGGGATAATAAGACAGACAGGAAGAGTGAAGTATACTTTGGCCAAGTTGTGTAAAATACTGATTCACCCAGGGAGGTCAATACCAGGACAGATAGCTCCTCTGATACATCCTTTCAGTGAAAGTCATTCTCCTGGTGGTAAGCTTTTGGCTAAAACAATATGGTATTCCCCAAATCAACATGACTCCACTGCCCAGCCAGTTGTGCCCCCAGGGAGAATAAGATTATGGGAACCTCTGCTGTCCACACTATTGCTTTTGTCCATCTAACCAACTCTGCTGCACATGCAAAAATCGACTTCTAGCATTATTTTATGCTTCTGAGGGGCGAAAGTACAGTCAGACCTCTACTTACGAATGCCTCTAGGTACGAGCGTTTCAGGTTATATGCAAATGAGTGACTTGAGATACGAAAAAGATCCAAGTTACGAAATCACCCTAAAAGTAAATGCATTTCCTTATCTATTTTATTTAGAATTTCCCTTATTAAGCAATTAAAAATTGTACAAATGCAATGTGGCACATATTTTGACACACCCACATAGGGCACACGTAAAAGTCTAAAATGTACTACAAAGTGGATGGCTTTAGGCCCTGGTAGAAGCCATCTGGCGGGCAAACACGGGTATTACATCTATAATGGCCACGGAGGGAGATATTTCAGCAGCGCAGGGCACATTTTCATGTTTTATTTATTTTAATTAATAAAACTTCCTTATAGTTTTCTCTCATTTTTTTGTGTGTTTCCTGACATCTTTCATACAAAATTGGGACACTGACCAATTTTAAAGGGTTTAGTTGGTAGTTGTGTGAGGACTGTGGAACGAATTAGAGAATTTACATATAAAGTACACCTCTACTTATGACATTTTCAAGTTACGAAAAAAGTGTTGGAACTAATTAATTTCGCAAGTAGAGGTACGACTGTAGTGCCTTGACATAGGAGTGAGTTTTATAAGATAGAGGTTGCTATTAAACCTAGTTTTGGCTTGGGAGCGCAAACTAATGTAGAATGTGTAAATGTGGCAGTGCAGTCTGTAAGACTTAAAAAAAAAAAAATTAGCAGTTTTTTAAATTTTATTATTTTATTACACACTGCTTTTATGAAAGGCATAACATACTGTGAATAGAGTGATATTTTTCTTTTCAAAAACTTAAACACATTTGTCAGAAGAACCAAGTTTATCTTGATCATCAAATTAAAAAGTTGAAGGCTCTGACTTCCAGTGGCAAAGTAGTTAGTCGATTCAGAAGATTTGCTGAATCGATATTGAATGACGCAGGAAAGAAATGCAATGTGTTGATTCATCCATTTTCTTTGCCCACAATTAGATATGACTGTTTTAAGTTACAAGTGTGATTACTGAACAAATAAAACGTGTATCTCAAGGTACTGCTGTGTAATGAAAATGGGCAGGAGGAAGTAAATAACAGTAGGACAAGTGAAGGCTTCCTGTGCATTTTAAGGTTCCTTCGAGATCTGGGCAGACGCTCAGTTGCTGTAATTTACAAGGCAGCTCGTTAACATCTGCTGATTTGCACCACTCATTTGCTCTCCCTCATCTTCACCCAATGATAACGTCTTCTGCAGCTAATTCTCCCATCTGCCGAGCCCCTCTGAGCTTTTTGCTATCCACCTCTTTTGAGGTCTGGTTAGGTTTTGAGATGCGACTGAAAAAAAGAGCAAAGCCAACAAACTGAAGGCTATGTGTGTTCAATATGACATGTATCCAGTTGGAAAAAAAAGACTAAAAGACGTCTAGTTTGGCACCGATGGCTTGACGTTCCCTTGTAGTTACTTCTCTACCACCCCCTGTTGAGTGAGAATGACGAGAAAAAAAAAAAAACTTGGAGATGAAGGGATCACTATGAAATCGTGGGGGCGGCGGGCACTGTGGCAGAGACAGATTGGCAGGATGACCCAAAAAGAGAGAGAGAAAAAGGAGGCTAAATAGGACATTCCAAACACAACAGCACTGAAAAACAAGGTAATAGATTGCTGAATTAGATAAATAAATACATTGATAAAATTCTTAATTAAATAGTCCAGAGTCAGTGGGGACTTCACTAACCACTTCCAATGACAAACTGCCTTGATGTGATGAATTGAGCACAAACAGAACTTAAAACCATTATCCTTCCACTACTGAGGAATGACCAGATAAAATACTATAATTTGAACAATGAAAATTGCCAATTATAGTAATTGCAATCAAAGCTGATGGCTTGTGTGCTGAGGAGGGCTTGTCGGTAAAAAGCAAATTGAGATCGATATCATTCTGAATGCAAAGTGAATGAGTGGCAGCTTCCATCATCATAGCACGTGCCTGTGTTCGACCCCCTTTTCTCCCTTTTAACCACTCTCGCTCTGCTGTCTTTTTCTTTTCCTCCACGGCACATCCATGTGATCGTAGCACACTGTCAGCCCTCATCCACAGCTAATTGGAGCTCAGAGGAGCAATCAGGGCAGGACAAATCGGACAGTTCTGGTCATTAGGCGTGACCAGTGTTCTCTGGGAAGCGGGGTGACGCTTGCATGCTTCTGTCATCAAGCCCGAGCCTACACAGTGACATGGGCAATCTGCGGCTTGACATGAGAGGGGCCACAGAGATTGGCACAAACCGAGTTGGGAAGTGTTGATCTCCGAACACACACAGACACATGCACACATACAAGACATGAACACAAACAGCTCAGCTGGTCACACTTTGTTAAAAAAGACATGTCAGAATTTCATAAAAGTGCAACATCAAAGTCAGGTCACGGTTCTTGTAACCCAATCTTTTTATTTTTCTATTTTCAGTGTGCAAGAACCACATTTCCAGTGTTTTTGTTGGCCCCATCTCCTATGTTTGACATTTTTGGACTCATTGTAAACCACATAGGTAGATATAAATACATAAACATAAATAAATTCATGAATAAATTATTTTCAGGCAAATTATGAGTCCCTTTTTTATGGGGTTAGCTCATAAGAAAATCCCTAATAGTATAAAGAATGTTAACAACGTAGCAACAATATAGACAATGAATTATTTGTACATTCAAAGCTTTATAGATAGTACCAATATAGAATCTGAATGTTATCTGTTATTTGTTTTTCTGTGTGTTTACTTAAAACATATTTTACACTGCAGTCTCTGGGACATTGACTTTTCGTGGATTTAATAGGCATGGCATTTCCTGGTGAGCGATAAATGTTTCGGGAATAAGAGTGAAGTTAGGTGCTGCTAACACAGTTTAACGTTCCAGCATGCCAGTTGTAGCGCTGACAAGGGTGGGCAAACGTGTCCTCAATCACTCCCACAGACCCCACTCGGTAGCATGTCAAGAGGGGCACGCGAGTGAACGATGATGACTCACTCCGTGAAAAACTTAGAGGGAAACTGACATGACTAATGCAAAATTTGAAAATTTTAATTTGAGGCTGATTAACAACCACCTAAAATGAAGCGATCAAATTAGTTCAAAAACGAACAACTCCACTACTTCTTGACCATAAGACAGCTCTTTGGTTTCCTGTCTTAGATTATTGGACAACATTTTAAATCGAAGTGCGTGTGGCTGTTTTGACTACTGAGGTAAAAAATATCTTGATTAATCCGTTTGAATAGAATGCACATGTCAGTTATAATAAAATATTAATAATCTGTGCCTTGCTGTCATTTAAATTTATTGTAACTTCACCCCAATAACAATAAGTTTAGTCTTTTCAATCAAAGTGTTCTGTATTTTATTACTACAATAAGAAAAAAACATACTTTCAATGAAAAACAACACTATTTGACTTTTCAATGTATAGTGACAAGTTGAACTCGTGTATTGCTTGGTGGGAACGTTTACACAACGAGAGCGTGCAGTATTAACAGAATAAAATTATTTACTGCTCTGTGCCGCCTGGTGAAATAACAAGAGTGGTACACTGACATGTAAAATGTTGACGTCAATAAGGGTCGTGGAAAAGACCAAATGTAAACAAGTCGATGGTGACTCCCAGGGAACGCGGGCGGCACAATTGTGGAGCAGGTGAATGCCAATTCGCCTCGCTGGCCGAGCCCTAACCTTTCAGGATAACTGAATTATTTAAGAAGCCTATACCTGTTGTGGGCCTTTACTTGTCCGTCTAGGCTCACGCTGGTTCGAGAAGGGGCAGACAAGGGCCCCGCACGCCTCTTTGGTCGCGATGTGAAAATGGCAAGACAAATGCAGCAGGGGATTTGTGATAATTGGCTGTGCTGGTGGGCTTGGCCACGAGTGGAGAAAAGGTCGTAGGCACTGTGGAAGAGATCATCCCGTCCTCATTGTTTTTGGAGAAAGAGCTCCAGCGGGGGCTATTAATTAAGTACCCGGGTAACCTTCAATTTGTTTGGAGGTCAGGAGCTTCAGCATTGCCGCTTTGGGCCGTGGCGTGCTCAGCAGACCAGAGGAAAAGTCATATCAGGGTGACGGAAATGTTTGAAAGTCAGACGCGCAATTGTTCTGTGACTGCACAGCAAGCTAGACGGAGGCTGTAAAAGGGGCAAGGTGCGACCACTAGGTGTGCCACTGAATCAGTTGCTCATATCACGGCACCTAGGCTGGTGTAGACGCAAGTACTATTTGGTCTCAGCTATCACTGTTCCTAAAGGGACTCGTTAATCCGTTGAATGTGCCAGTGTGGAGCATCCTGATATTCTTGTCCATGACATGTCAAGAGGTACTGCCAATCCTGCAGTGAATAATACTGTCAGGCACTGGCGTCAAATTGATATGCGGTAGATTTGATCTCATTCTCTGTTGAAGTGTACGTATTTCCATCTGATACAAACAACAGCCTGCATCGCTAAAGGCAATTATGTTTCTAGTGCTCGTTTGCCCCGAGGTTGCAGACAGCCAGTCAACACCTTGCCAGCTTTTCCTACCTCGCAAGCCTCTCAGTGAAATCAACTCAACGGGTCCCGGGGCTCATCCATGATTTATCTCTGTGAAATATTCATTATGGACCCTTGCATCGTTTGGACATATCTGATGTGAATAATCTGGAACTGACAGCCTTTCTTGGTCATCACACATCACCTGAGCCGGCCGGCACTTGTCTCCTACCGCTCGGAGCAGCAGCGGCATCTAAACTGAGCTGAAGGAATACAGAATTCCCGTACATATAAAGAATATATCTGCAGGTCTTATGTCTACCCGCATGTCAGCCAAGAGCCCAGAGCTGTCACAATTCTCTTCTACGTAAGCAGGTGATGAAGCCTCACATATAAAACGTATCTAATCTGTATTTTCTTAAGATTGTGTGAATGGGATGTAAAATCAGACTCTGGCAGGTGCAAGATCTCGATAGTCAAGGTGAAGCAACGATAAATAAATCATCAAAGACAATAAAAAAAGGAGAACTTGAGGCCCGCAGACAGTCTACTCTGTCAATCTTCCATCACTTACTCTGCTTCCTTTCCAATTAAGTGACCTTTGGGCTCATACATACATTAAAAGACTGAATACTGTCTAATAGTGCTGGAATGATCACAGTGACAACGGTGAGGGCTAATTTTCCGACATAACACTGGTTCAAGTGGTTCCAAAGTCATTAAATTCACGGGGAATAATGTCATAGGAAAAATGGAAGTGCGGTGAATACTGATATTAATAATGTATTCATGAGAGACAAGAGCACTGTGGCCGGAGCTGAGAAAAGGTTCGAGGGAGGAAGCGATAGCTGGAAAGAAACAAGGTCGTCAGCGTTCCCTCCTGCCTTGGAAGTCATTTCATTATCTCATCCCTCTCCCTTCTCTAAAGTGGGAAAGGCAGGAGAAGCTATTGACCCCTCTCTGAGAAGAGGCAGGTAGCAGGACAAATGAAGTTTCCCCTCAGACCCCCTCCATATTAATATCATAATTATCCCCACCTCTGTGCCCCCGCGAGCCAGCGCAAATGGCGCGGTCTTATTTGCTGGAGAGGTGCAAGCGTGGAATTACATTCGATTAGCTCTAAACAAAAGAGGGGGACATGAGGCGAGAGAATCAATCAGTGTCAGCGGCATGCTTCTTCGTGTCAATGGGCGCCCGCATTTTTCATCCCAACTTATGCAGGTATATCTCGAAAGCTTTTCCGCTAACTTTTCCATTGTAGTCATCTTGGTACCCCTGCTCCATTGCACAAATGAGACAAAAGTACCTATTCATTATTTTTGTGCTCAACACTGAGTTTGACCAGATGAATATTTAGGAGAAACCAGAAATCATGATCCATTGCATTTGGGGACCCTGGAAAAGACTAAATTAACATACTAAGACAAACGCTAACACCAGGACTAGGAACAAGAGACCAGAAGACCGAGTCTAAGACCAGAAAAACAATTTATATGTGATCTTAAACCAGGGCCGATTTCCAGTCTAAACTAATGTTTTGTTTATTTCTCACTTTCCAAGGAGACTGATTTTGCTGTAATATATTCCACTTCAAATGGAATGAAGTGTTTTGGCGTTAATTTTCCATTTAAACTCTTGTGAGAACACATGAGAGCAAATTTCCTCCTCTGTAATGTTTTCCTCCCATAAATATACCCGACTGGGTGCAACACACAAAGCCAAAGTGAATGCCAGACTGAAAAAAACTGTCTATCATTTTTATGGATACAAAAGGGAAAAAGATTAGTCACAAAATAACAATTGCTATTCCTTTTCTAATATCCCCAATTATTGAAATGGCTACTTTAGATTAGAATAAATCATTTCATCATCATTTATGAATATTTCTTTGTATTGATTTTTCTAAACATGGAATGTTTACAGAAAAGGTCAAAAATGCCTGCAAGTATCAAGTAATTCATTTTGATGGATGAGGGCGAGGTGTTTTAAAGGCACGTGTGCCATTACCACATACATCAAGCTCTATTAACTCAAATATAACAGATTGTTTGCAACTGCAGGAATGGAGACTGATTTGGTGGTTGGTTTTAGAGACATTTTAGACTCAAGTATCTGAAGCCATGGAGGGGTGACAGTAAATTGGGAGGTGAAAAGCACAAAATGAAGTGAATCGAGTGAGAAAGACCACCCAGCTCTGCACTTGTGTCCCCAGGCTCATTACCCAGTCTTTA
Source organism: Stigmatopora argus (assembly GCF_051989625.1). Classification (NCBI taxonomy): domain Eukaryota; kingdom Metazoa; phylum Chordata; class Actinopteri; order Syngnathiformes; family Syngnathidae; genus Stigmatopora; species Stigmatopora argus. Next base: position 2,490,928 of record NC_135387.1, on the reverse strand, counting down.
CCTGGCTCACTCAATAAAGAGTGGATAAAGAGGTGCACAACCGTAAGCTCTCTCCCTGAAACACCTTTCTCTAACGTCATTGTTTGTGTCCTCCTCCGAAAATACTGCCCTGCATGTTAAACACGGATCCATGCCCATTCCTTCACTGCTTCACTGTCGTTTTTTATTGCATTGCATCTCGGAAGCCATCACGGTTATTTTTAAACTTTTAAAAAGTTGCGTCCATCTTCCTTGCGTTCACCCGCATTCCCCTCTGTCTCTCCCTGACTGTGCTGTGTAATGGAATATATTTTCATCCATGCCTCTCTGCGACAGTTGTTGCTGGATGCTTGAATATTTGCATTTTTCACTCACTGGTGACCTTTCCAATTCACCGCTTTGGGAGCACCAGTCTTTTTACTGCCTGCCTGTTGACAGACTACTCCCTGCAAATCACATATGCCCACAGCTAATAGTGCACAGGGATTCACGGAGGCAGGGTTGAGGCAGATAGAGGCAAAAGGTGGAAAAAGCGACAGAGCGAAGACCTGACTGACTGTCTGACACAATGCTTCTGAATGCAAGTTGAAATCTGCATGTGAATTTAAAAACGGGTGTATGTTTGGTAGCTTTGTGCACTAGGCACCTACGGAATCAAGACATTTATTGGGTGAAAATGTAGTATTTGTTGGGCAGAAGAAAGTGTCGCTAGGGAAGAATGTTGTGCATCAATTGAAGGGTAGTGGGGCATGTTTAATACACAGTATCTATGCTTCTTATCACACCAACAGTAGTGGCAACAATAGGAAAACGAGGGGAAAAACAATCAAAAGTTTTCAAAAAGTACATTAAACAATTGCAATGATGAAGCTAGCAGAATCTTTGTCCGGTAACAAGAGTGATGGGATGGACAACCTACTAAGCTTGCAGATTAATGACTCTGTGAGCAAACCCTGTGGTGCACGGGACCTCGTAGATTATATTTAACAGATGTGACACAAGGGTGATGGCCGGGCTTTATAGATGACGGAGATTCTTCTCCCACAGGATGGCATGTTTGTGCAATGCCAGAGACTTGGAAGATATGTGAATGTATCGTGGGTGTAAAGTGATATGCTGACACAATACTGCCAACTGACAAAGTAAAATACTAAGGTGAAAAGGACTCCTAGCGACTCATTCGGATTCAAAGGAGGAGCTCTTACCTGGAGCAGCCAGTAGCACCTACGGTGGAAGGTGGGGATGATGGACGAGTGGACATAGCAGCCATATAGACACTGGAAGAAGACAAGACAGGAAAAGGTGTCAGATAGACAGACAAGGGGGATTGCCATCACAATACCATTCAATAAGTCACAGATGTGGGGTGTGCAGAGTGGGTTCGGTTCCCACTTCTAGACTCGTGTGAGTGTGAATGGTTGTCTGTCACTCTTATGTTCCCTGTGACTGACTGCCAACAATTTCAGAGTTAAGTGGTGTACAATCGATGCTCCATCCTTGATGCGGACGAAAACGAATGCCCACAGTCATAGTATTGTTGTCGTTGAGCTGGAGAAAGGACCTGGATTGGTTTAACTGCTAAAGACAGTAATTGCGACTTCCCAATTTGACTATTTCTTTCCTTGCAATCCACTCGTATCATGACCTGCTTGGAGAGAGCCTCTGTCAAAATGATTAAAACCCTCCTTATGTCATCACCCCACGGGGCACCCCAAGCACATAACTAAACTACAGTGTTATTAATATCCTTATCGCAAACAGATAATGCTGTGCCTGGGGGCTAGTTACTGTGGAGTGAGCTAGGCAGAGTTGATAACGCCCCCATATCTGGCAGTGGGGACATTTTTCAACAGCGGTCAACAGAGGTAAATAAAGCCAGCATCATTCCCCCAAACATGGACATGTTCCATTCTTCTCAGGCAGGCCGTTGGCCAAGGCTCCCAGGTGACCCACAGGGCAGGGGACAGGTGTTTGTGATCTCATCTCCCATCTCATTTTCTGAACTGCTTTATCCTCACTAGGTTCACAGGGGATGCTGGAGCCTATCTCAGCTGACTTTGGGCCAGAGGAGGGGGAGACCCTGAATTGGTGGTCAGCCAGTCGCAGGGCATAAGGAGACAAACAACCATTCACGCTCACACTCATACCTAGAGTCAATTTGGAGTGCCCAATCAGCCTACCATGCATGTCTTTGGAAAGTGGGAGGAAACCAATGTTCCCAGAGAAACCCCACGCATGCCCGGGGAGAACATAGAAACTCCACACAGGTGGACCGACCTGGATTTATACTCAGGTCACTGTGAGGCCGACGAGCTAACCACTCATCCGCCGGGCCGCCCGGTGTTTGTTGGCGAACACAATGTACATCACTCAGGAGTTACCTTTTTTTGATACACTTAACAACAATAGAGTAACAAGTTTCTTCAAGCTAAGTAACAAATTCAACATGTAAGTAAACGAGAACTTCATGTTGGTCCACTCAAACAAAACCACAAGAACAAGATCAAATGCAAAAAGCGTTTGCTCGATTTGTTTTTTAAAGCAAGCCTAATGCAATTTCCAGCCATTGCCATGAGTGAATGCATATATTAACTGCCTCCTCGTATCACCTAAAGACAGGACATAAAAAGTAAAAGATGAATTTTTAAATGAAGTTGGGGAGCCATTTAAGGCAGCTAGTTCTTAGAGCAATGGAAAATATTGCTCTGTGACAATCTGAGCACCAAACCTACCATAAGAAAGAGTGGGCTCTCTACTTCCACCAGAAATAGACTGTCTATCTTTAATATAGTGGTGGAAAAAAAGGTTTATGTGGGGTAAAAAAACAACCTCTTATTTTACTTTGAATTGACATTAAACAATATGCATTTTTTTAAACTTATGGGCAGTTTTAACCTTTCAGACTGTTTAAAGATAGCATTATACCATTATTTATTTAATTGGATAGTAGTTCAGTGATCTGAGCATCCCACTGCCTTTTTAGAGGGTTTGATTCCGACTTGTGGAGGGTAAAAAGCCAAAAGGGTGTGATGGAATATCATTATTACTTAATTACTATGAATAATGTAACACATTGCTTGTCTGTCTTTTGTATAAGTTACATGTATTTTTTCAGTTTTATTGAAAATTATGATTGGTTGCCAACCATTTCAGGGTGTACCCTCCCTCCTACCCATAGTTAGCTGGGATAGGCTCCAGCACCTCAATAACCTTTGTGAGGAGAAGTGGAATAGAAGATGAATGAACATTACTCACTGCAAAAGTCAGTAGAGAGCATGGCAGAGAGGAGAGAAAGTGTTCACACTGAAATTGATGGTAGAATTCCCAGCATGCCTTGTGCTGAATGTTGATGAATATTCATAAGTTTTAACGTTTTTTTTGTGTCTAATTCTTTCTCAGTGTAGCAGTAGTCATGAGGTATCTTCAGTGTTCATTTCATAATGTATAAATTCCATCATCTAATTTGTTATTTTTATGTGCAATGCACGCACGTACATAGTGTGTGCTTACTCTGGTTTGTTGATGTAGAGTCAATGTATACAGTCTACCCATAATAAATGACAATTGTGACAATTGATGCGAATTATGACAATAGAAAATGTATTAGTGTTTTTGCAATTTTTATTCCAATATCGCCCAGCTCCTTTCTCCTCCATGTAAAAATTGAGTTAATAAGTATTCATATTGCTGTCGGTGAATAATTGGATTCTAGTTAATGGTAATGATAGTGCTTTAAAACCGTGCGTGTTACAGGTTACCCCAAAGATGGAACTGGTGCATGCAAACAGCAAGGAAACAACCAAGACATTTTCTACAATTTTTCTTAGATTATATGTGCACAATTTCTTGACTCTAATTAGTGGTGACACCACACTGACACTCATTAAGAAGTGATACTTGCTACAAGCGCTCAAGCAGGTTTTCCCAGCATACTATTGTGGATAAGCAATGGTAGAATGCTAAAGCAATGAATTGGACGGTGTGAAACAAAGCATCCGGTAGCATGTGATAAATAGGCACCCCTGAGTGTGTTGTCTCAGATTGAAGCCAAGGGGAAAAAAAGAGCGATAATAGTAAGGCTAGGCTTGCAGAGTAAAACTGTGTTTAAAACCATTTGTTTGGCAACACCAAATGCTCTGATTAATTATACTTGTGTAGCACTCCACTGCCACAAAAATGTGGTACGAATTGAGGGACATGTAAAAAAAAAACATAATGACCACGTGCAACAATTTAGTTTTACATGAAATGCCTATGATTATTTTTTGGGTCTTTTGCAATTGATTTTTAAAGAGCAATATGTAAAATGTCATACTTAAATTATTCGTTAAAAGGCCCTAATATTTCAAGACATTACAGCCCATTGGGGAAGAGAAGTTTTACACGTCAATATTGTGATATTTGGTTGCAGTACCAATACTGGCCACCAATCTTTCATATTACTCCTTTAAATGGCAAACTGTGTCATACAGAATTCCCGCTCCTTTTACTTTTTACTATACTCTCTTCCATTAAAGCTGTCTCAAATTTGATGCAAGCCTCCTCCCACTTCTATAGCACTGCCATCCATTACTACACGCTGGCAACAAGCAGATGTGTCCTCCCACTCCCACAGTGTAGCCACTGTAATGTCACATTACTCCACACAATTACATTTGCTATCAGCTTGCGGGTGCCGGCTGTGAAGTTTTGGAAGGATTTAAGATACAAACTTCTCTTGAAAACATTTTGCAATGTAAGGCAATTTACTGTTTAATTAGAATTTGTTGCAATGCCTACACTAGAAGAACAGATATTGTAGACAGAGACATTACTACTGGGATTAAAGCTGCCATCATTAGCCACAAAGTAAGACCATTCATTGACTTTCATTAGAGTTAAATAACAACAATACACAAAAAGTAGTGAGGAGTAACTGATTGCATGTAATAATAGCTTTACATATTTCTCGTACTAAATCGAAATGTTGTAATTGTAATGAGTTACATTAGTCCTTACATAAAGCTGTTCATGGAAAGGAAAATTCTGCAAATTTCAAGTACTGCTAAAAGTAGTAGTGGGGTGTACGTCTTCAAACCCCAGTGATGATGATACCAAAATAAAGTAAAAGAAATATATGAAAAATAAACCAGACTAAATTAGTACATGTTAGAATTATTATGGAATATTCTATATGTGTTGTAAGCATTTTTCAATAAGTAATAAGGCTATAAACCAATTCATGAACCATGGACACTTTTCCTCCACATCGGCTCCTCAAGGCCCCACAGCTCGAGGACACATTGTTTTCACACACGCTTTTCGGCAGAACACAACGGGACTGTTTTGACGGGACTCCAGCAGAAGATGGCGATAATCGCATTATTGTTTGAAAATACGGCTTTGCTTTGTTTACCTTGAAAGCATTCCTCACACTGTTGTTTTCTAACCAGCGAGGGTGTTATTGTACTGATTACATAACCATGTTTTTCGAGTGTCGCGATTAAATACAATGATTCAGTTACTGCAATTCAGAATGCACTGGGGGCTAAGACGACGCCACATTGCTTCTCCTTGCAAGTTCGCCGCAGAGTTTGTTGAAAGATGTTTTTCCTTTTTTAATTAAATATTACTAATAATGATTTAAAAGGTTTGAATCATTATTCCAACATTTGGTCCTTCGAGTAGCCGGGGTCAACAAACCGATAGGGAATCCAGACGCTGCGGTTTAATATCTGGAGTGACCGTGCACGGCGAGAATCCCTTTTCCAGGCTGGACTATTTCTCAGCAGCGCCTGTTTTCTAATCGGTTGACGACTATCCTCTTGGTAAGCATCTTTCGACATTTCTGCCGAGTCCGCGTGTGATGGCTGCATATTGTTGACGGGTTCCGAGTGCGTGAAGGGCATCACACGCGAAGGCCTTATTTTGAGAAGTAAGGCTCGCATCCTGGGGATGGCGATTTTAAAACCCTGCGGATACTAGTCACTAGCAGGTAGACACGGTGGGGTCTATAAAAATGTGGTGGTCGACATTGGTTGTGTGTGCGTAGTTGTTAAAGAAAAAAAGGTACTACGGGGGCACACGGATCCACTCCAAAAATGGGTAGTGGAAACAGATTGGATTGTTGAAAATCAAAGCGCTACAAGGGTTAAACACCTAAACTTATGGATAAATAAATATGGATTTGCTGGCCAGCTTAATATGCATAAGATATTGATACTGCAGGATAAAATACGTGCTAAGCATGGGGGAAATCTTAACAAAATGGAGCAGGAGGGATATAATGATACCTATTATTGGTTTATGATACATGGGTTAAATCAGTTGATAACGTTGGGACTGGAAACACAGAGGCTGTGTTATTCCACAGAAAAGAGGACGGGGAGACTTGCCCGGTGGGGAAGAAATATGTTGTTGTTAAAAAGGAGGGCCCCCTCCGACAAATATGACCAGGTCGGGAGGGCCCGTGGGGGACATGGGGAGAAAACGCTATCTCCCCAGCCTGGGGCGCCGCCAATGAGTGATGTGTTTATTGAACAATATCCCATGATCGAAGTTGCTAATACTAATGTGGGCAAGGAGCAGGCTCCTAATAAATTTGGATGTTCGAATCCATAAGCTGATGGTGGCCCGTTGTGTCATGACGGTGGTAATTTGAATTTGAGAGTGCATGAACTGATTGATCGGGTTACGGGGAAGTTTAAAACAAAAGTTAATTATACCGTGATCAGCAGAGCTAAACAGAGGGATGGTGAGCCTTTTGCAGAATATCAAATAAGGATGACGGCTTGTTTTAAGGCCAACAGCGGCCTCGCTGAAGACCACGCGGTGGGCAGCATTTATCAGGAGCAGCTAAAAAATGTGTTGCATGCTCATTCAAATGTGTTGCATTCTCATTCAAATTATACTTATATATATTACATATATCCCGCGATTGCCCAAATAACAGGGCCTCTAAAAGTGAAGACAAATCGGCATGACTAGTCGGGGGGCCTGCTCAAAACGAGAAATGGATTTGAGCAGAGGGAAGTGGAACTAAATTTAGCGGAGATATTGGCACTTGATACAATTAAACCTGAAATCACACTGTTCGTGAATGGGATGCAATTAAAATTTTTGTGTGATGCTGCTAGGCATACTTGTTAATAGTACCTAAATATACTGTCAATTTAATGAAATGAAATGGCTTATTGTGGCTTATCCTGGTTTCGTTCCCGTCTGCTAGCGGGAATATTTTGGTTAACAGAAATACAAAACAGCAAATTAAATGTTTAGCGGGGTTGCCAAAACTGCGTTTTGGTCAGACTCTAAACTTGCCGAATAATGCTTTGATTGCGGGGGGAGCGCTCTGTTTTGATGCGGCTGAATATTACAATAATTGGCCTTGGGGGTGCTGAAGCAAACTTGAGGGCAGAAATGGGTTTTGCTATGATATAGTTGTGCTTGCAGCATATTGTAATTTAGTCTTCTCTAAAAAATAATTGCTCACAGGAGGCACAAGAGGGGAAGCATTGGGCAGAAATAAAAAGAGAGCACTTAGGAATGTCAACATTGATAAGCTGCCTCTGCAGCGAGCGTGAAGGTCACAGTCAGCGGGTAAGGGCGCGCTTCCGTTTAAACATTTCAGAATAAGAACAAAACATGGTCTGCAAGGGATGCAGAGTTCCGCGATTATCTTCGCATTTATTTTTGGGATTTAATCAGAAATGTCTTTCGAGGTGATAGAAAATCTGTTTGGCAAAGATTGATTTGGGGAAAGCTTTGGAATTGGGAATAATACTATTATTATTATTTTATTTTATTTTTTGTGAAGTTCAAAGGGCTCTTAATTGAAGAGAGCTAGTTTTGGAGGATAAAACGATATTATTACTGTTTTTGAATGGGTGGCTGGTTAAAGAAAAATGAATGGATTTTTTTACAATATTATGGCATATTGGTTACAATTTGTGGGTCCTTTATTAAGCATTGAAAATTGTAATTAGGAAATGCCTAGTAAAAGGTGGATTTCACTAATTTAATTATTGTAGATTTTTCTTGTGGTAACAGGGAGCTATAAGAAATGGCTCTTATCTTAAGTAAACATAGTATGGGGTGATTTGCAATTTATGTCTTAGGTATTAAGAGTTATTTGGTTGTTAAAGAAATCAGACATGAAATTAACAATGCGGAAATGAGAAATTTCATGGCATTCGTCCAAATTGTTAGGTAAATTGAACCTGGCTGGGGTAGATAAGATAATTGGTTAAGGATAGGCATAGTTTCCCTAGAAGAAACATGGAGCGTCTTTAGGTGCACAAAAGACTTTCCTTGTTTGACCTGAAGGGGGCGTATGCTTTGGTAGGTCAAATTGATGACTATTGGGACGTTATTACTGTCTATTGCTTTAGAGGCATACACATTAAGAATTTAGCCAAAACTTACTGCATTGCAATTATGGGGTTAATACAACTGAATGTTACGGTGATAACGATGGGCAATAACAAGCTTAGATAAAGGGGAATATCTACAAACAAACAAAAAAATCTAAATTCAGGTAGGGCCTTCCATGGTGTGAAACAAGTGATGAAATAATGTCTATGTTTTAAAAATAACATCTCCAAATTATAAAATATCAACCTTGGGGAAATGCTTTAAGTAGATGGGTTGATTAGAAAGGGGGTGAGATAAAGTTTTTACAAACGGTTAAAATACAAAAAGGGTGTGTGTGTGTGTTTCAATGTGTCACAACTTTTCCGTTATTGCCTTATTGGCGAATAGATAGTTAATCACAGCCACTCGCATGGCAATCTACATGCTGACTGAATGGGGTAAGGGGCGGTGGCAATTGAACAAATTTCTATTTTTAGATATGTGGCATGTGAATCTAATACATTAATTATCTAGTTTCTTCAGGCATCAATCTTGCGGTTCGAGGATCTACTAATGCGGAGTGGATCCAGACCTTCCGGAGTGTGGAGTATTCCTGGTGTCCTCAAGAATTCGTAGGTTTTCTCTGGGTACTCCAGTTTTACTCCAACAAACCAAAATTGTGGATGATTGGGGGAGCACTCAAAGATTATGAGTGCCAGCGTGGATGAGTGTCTGTCTTTTGTGTTTCAATTGGCTAGCCACCAAGATATATCAATATTCTAATATCAAGGTGGAATATTTCTGAAATCGCTGATAAGCCTTTCAAGGACGGCGGTGGCAGAGTAGGACAGAAACAAAAAGAAAAGAATTTCGCCAAATGAAATTTTTTGATTTCTGCAATGGGGAATTTTGGGAACCTGGGGGACTAAACAAAAACAAAAGACTTATCTGGGAGGGCTGCCATTTTGAGTCATGGTAAATTTCATGCCTCAAAAAAGGGGGAGGTTATATATTCAATCTATATGCAGATATATGGCAAAAACACGGACGATTCCCCCTTATGTCAAGCTACAAAAGCTACGTATCCATTTCAAAGGATACACATGGAATATGTGTGGTACATAACAGTCCTAAAACAGATTGGGGAAACCTTGTTGCAGAAACTGGTCTAGATTGGCAAGCTTGGATGACACACGTGTGCAAAAAACCATCAGGCCTTCGATAAAATTAACCCATACGGTGGGGCATTACAAATCATAATTCAGACTGACAAATTAACTTGTGAATCTTTGTCTGACGTTTTTCCTAAGTCCATGGGTAAGAAGGTCGTCGGAGATGGAAACACCCGGATCCGCCATAGTAAAATTAAAATCTGAGATGACCAGAGAATTCATTTCTGCAACGGGGAGTTCCCAAACGGGAGGCGGTAAGAAATAATTGGTTATTGTTGATGGAAAATGCAGCTATTATAAATCAAACCTGTATCAAACCTGTATAACATGTATGGGGGGCCGACCTCTCTTAAGAGTAGTACCCGCGCAAATTACCCCTGATTGTGTAAAGGAGATAATGCAAAATTTTTAGTGTTATATAAAGGTCTCATACTACAAGTTCTGTTTAGAAGTGTTACACAAAAGAGGAAATAATTTATAATTAGAATTATACCAATATTTATTACAATAATTTATACCAATTATTGTGGCATAAAGGCTCATTGAACTGTACTCATATATTGATCTTGGATTGAATCGAATTTTGCCAGACTGTAATATCTGTACATACTGTATCGTTTTTCAAAGAATTGATATTGACAAAAGATGTAAGCCCAAAATGTATGAAATGGAATAATGTCTACCCAGTTACAACGGCAGCAAAGGACAAGCCTAACTTTTCAACACATGTCGCGTTTAATCATTTTACCTGCTTAGCCCTCACAGGGCACGGACCGGCACTGGGAGCGATAAATGTGACGTGGTGTGCCCACGTCCTAAAACAGACTACACCCCTGATTCCACGTTCTGACCTATGGTGGTGGTGGGGTCAAAACAAATTATACGACTCCTGCCAAAATGACAGCAGGACTTTGGGCCTTGGTCTCACTGCTATTACCAGTGTCTGTTTTTCCATCTACAGTAGAGGAGATACAATTGGCTGCACAGAAATCCGGTATGATGGCGGGCCCCTCGCGACGGCGTCGCATGGAGAGAGGGTGATACATTGATGCGATTGGCATCCACGAGGATGAGTATAAGTTGGCTAATCAGATCGCAGCAGGTTGGGAGTATATTTTTCTTTTAATTACTCCAAACAAAAATGTTGATTGGATAAATTACCTGCATTACAATGTCCAAAAACTTGGAAATTATACTGAACAGGGATTTGTGGCGATAAAGGAACAACTGGCAGCCACTAGTCTGACGGCGTTCCAGGATCGTGCAGCGGTTGAAATGCTTCTTGAAGGAGCAGGGGGCGTATGCAACGTTTGAAAATGTTGCACTCAACAACACGCCCCCCACTGGGTCCCACACCAGGGCCAACGATGGCCTGCAGACCCTAAACCGCAAGATGAAAAAGCATCCTGGAGTAGAATAATGTCCGCTGACAGATTTGTGGCCTCACTAATAATGATTTGGCCTAATTTGTGGTAGCCTTTTTGCTACGATTTTGACATTATGTGGGTGTTGTATAATGCCCTGCTTAAGATCTTTGATGAGCCGACTTATAACCACTGCGATTGCCCCTACAAATTCCAGATTGCATGAATTATATCTCCTACTGAAGTGCTGACACTAACAGTGAATTCCAGGAGCATGGTAATTACGAGGATGGATTGGACGAAAATGATCTTATTTTCTGATTTTCAGACCTGCCGAACGAGTAGAGCCTAAGCGGGTAAAATTAAAACAGCCAACGGTGATATCCCTCTCATTTTGAATTTGTCATAAAATGAATAACAAACATATAGTAAAAGGAGGGAATGTTAGAATTATTATGGAATATTCTATATGTGTTGTAAGCATTTTTCAATAAGTAATAAGGCTATAAACCAATTCATGAACCATGGACACTTTTCCTCCACATCGGCTCCTCAAGGCCCCACAGCTCGAGGACACATTGTTTTCACACACGCTTTTCGGCAGAACACAACGGGACTGTTTTGACGGGACTCCAGCAGAAGATGGCGATAATCGCATTATTGTTTGAAAATACGGCTTTGCTTTGTTTACCTTGAAAGCATTCCTCACACTGTTGTTTTCTAACCAGCGAGGGTGTTATTGTACTGATTACATAACCATGTTTTTCGAGTGTCGCGATTAAATACAATGATTCAGTTACTGCAATTCAGAATGCACTGGGGGCTAAGACGACGCCACATTGCTTCTCCTTGCAAGTTCGCCGCAGAGTTTGTTGAAAGATGTTTTTCCTTT